>NC_059216.1:4971379-4978879 GCF_020615455.1 Coregonus clupeaformis | reverse complement strand
TGGATAATTTGCTAATGCACCTAATAGGCATACCTACGTAATCTGCCACGGTAGGGGAAAACCCACCATATACCTACAGTGCCTTCAGAAAGTATTCACACCCCTTGGCTTCTTCCACATTTTGTTGTGTTACAGCCTGAATTGAAAATGAATTAAATTGAGTTGTTTGTCACTGGCCTACACACAATACCTCGTAATGTCAAATTGGAATTATATTTTTAGAATTTTTTACAAATTAATTAAAAATGAAAAGCTGAAGTGTCTTGAGTCAATAAGTAAAACTTTGCTTATCAAGTCACATAATAAATTGCATGGACTCACTCTGTGTGCAATAATAGTGTTTAGCATGATTTTTTAATGACTACCTCATCTCTGTACCCAACACACACAATTAACTGTAAGTCCCCTCAGTCAAGCAGTGAATTTTAAACACAGATTCAACCACAAAGACCAGGGAAGTTTTCCAATGTCTCGCAAAGAAGGGCACCTATTTGTAGAAGGGTAAAAAAAAAAGCAGACATTGAATATCCGTTTGAGCATGGTGAAGTTATTAATTACATTTTGGATGGTGTATCAATACACCCAGTCACTACAAAGATACAGGCGTCCTTCCTAACTCGGTTGCCAGAGAGGAAAGAAACCACTCAAGGATTTCACCATGAGGCCAGTGGTGACTTTAAAACAGTTACAGAGTTTAATGGCTGTGATAGGGGAAATAAATGAGGATGGATCAACAACATTATAGTTACTCCACAATACTAACCTAATTGACAGAGTGAAAAGAAGGAAGCCTGTACAGAATACAAATATTCCAAACTATGCATCCTGTTTGCAACAAGGCAATAAAGTAATCCTGCAAAAAAATTATACTTGGAACCAAAAAGGGTTCTCACTTGGGGACAGACAAAACAACCTATTGGAACCCTTTTTTCTAAGAGTGTAGGGACTGGGGAGTTTTCAGGATTCAATAGAAATGGAATGGAGCTAAGCACAGGAAAAATCCTAGAGGAAAACCTGGTTCAGTCTGCTTTCCACCAGACACTGGGAGATGAATTCACCTTTCAGCAGTACAATAACCTAAAACACAAGGCCAAGTCTACACTGGAGTTGTTTACCAAGAAGACAGTGGATGTTCCTTAGTGGCCGAGTTACAGTTTTGACTTATTTCTGCTTGAAATTCCATGTCAAGACTTGAAAATGGTTGTCTAGCAATGATCAACAACCAATTTTACAGAGCTTGAAGAATTTTGAAAAGAATAATGGGCAAATATTGTGCAATCCAGATGTGCAAAGCTCTTAGAGTTACCCAGAAAGACTCACAGCTGTAATCGCTGCCAAGGGTGATTCTAACATGTATTGACTCAGTGGTGTGAATACTTATGTAAATGAGATATTTCACATTTTCACTTCGTCATTATGGGGTATTGTATGTAAATTGTGAGAAAAAATATATCTTTAATCCATTTTGAATTCAGGCTATAACACATCAAAATGTGGAATAAGTCACTGGGCACTGTATATCATAACTCCCATTGAAGGGGAATTCCCATTCAGTATATGGAAATACTGCTAGCGCATGTAAGTCTAAACACTTATCACACATTCTGCAAAGGGAAATGTGTTTTGATTACCTAGTGTCACTATTACATTATCTCAGAGCTATTTCTGGGTATGCCAGGGAGGCAGGGGCAAACAGCTTACTCATATGTGAGCGCTAAAGTTATAAACTTGACAGAGAATTCAATTTCTATTTAGCTTGGTGGAGAAGTAATGAGAGTGACTTCGACGTGGGCATGCCACATTATTATTCTGGAGGTTCTGGAGGAAGGTGTCCTGGGGCCCCAGATGTGGTTATCCGGCCCTGGCTACACTAACAACTTCTTATTAAATGATTGTATCAATGTATTATATGATTCAATACATTATATTGGCATCCTATGTTTGTGTTCGCCTTCTCCGTTAGTGTTGAGCTCTGCCTCTTTGGCTTTGTTTGAAAGGGCGCACTGGTGCACACTCGCAAGTCGCAACACTTCGGTCGCGTTCCCCTGCTCAGACATTGCATGCATCAACCAATGCTTGCATGCCACGTCATTGACTGTGCTGTTGGGCACCAGATTGCTATAACATATGATGTGGTTAACTGATACGTAAAATACCTATGTAGCCGTTGTAAGATCTGGCATAGGTCAGGAACACCTGGGCAGAGGAACTCGCCCATATACTGTAGGCCCCCCATACTCAACAGGCGGACCATGTTTATATGGACCCCTGGTATCATATGAACACACATAAGACATGACAAAATGTTTAGAATTTCAGTAAATTAGCTTTAAAACTGCAACATTGTCTCTCTGCCCCATGGCAAAATGTTTAGAATTGCAGGAAATTAGCTTTAAAACTGCACAATTTTCTCTCTGCCAACAAGAGGGGTGTGAACAGTTTGAACAGTTTGGGATCACGTGGGATGTGAAGTGGGGGTTTGTTACTACGCCGAAAAATGACAATATCCATTCTGACATTTTATCCTTTCTTCCTTTTTTTGTGATCTAAACTCCTTTATTGGACTTCATTGAACATTTTGAACAATCACGTTTTGCACTGTTATCACCGGGCTGCACTGTAAATTAAAACTTTATTGCACCATATATTTTTTCTCTGGTTTGCTCTGTGTTCTCAAACCTTCCTAACTAGATTGCTAGACTGCTGGATCCCGTTATATCTTAACACCCTCCTCACCACCACCAACACCCTCAATCCTTCCTAACTAACAGGTTTCCAGGACTAACTCAGTGCAGATCTCAGGAGGTGCATGGTGTGGTGGAGCAGGGCAGGGTTTGGGGGTTATGGGGTTTGGGGGGTTAATGGGGTAGAGGGAGGCCCAGCAGCTAACAGCAGCTCCACTTAGCCAGAGCACTGTGTATTTTATGAGGCATGGTCTTGTCATTATCAAGCAGGTTTCCATTGCCTATATGTTGGGGTTTCCTCTCCAGAGGGAAGCTTTCATGGTTAAGTAGCAGTCCCTCCCTCCCGCTCAGTCGGCATGTTGAGGCAGGCCTCGCCCCTGGATAAGAAATTAAAGGCAATCGTTTTTACTGTTTTTATAAGGTGAGTGGTTGGTTTTCATCTAGAGAGGATTACATGCTGTCACCAAACTGGCAACATAAGTCTTTCAGTAGCTGTATGAAAATATCCTGCTGGTACAGTATTTATTCAGTTGACATTGAGCTTCAACCACATCATACATCCCAATAACAGCTCATTTTGGCTCCTTTTTAAAATTTTATAAAATGTTTGTTGTTGTTGTTTCTCTGTAATATTACTAGGTACCTTGCAATTTTATGAAGGTGACTTTACCTAGCCAAGAGAGGTTCCCAATCTCCCAACCTCATAACTAGCTACCAAGAAGCCATTTCAGGCTGTCACGCCCTGGCTCTGGGACTCTGTTATGTTGAGCCAGGGTGTGTTGTTTCTATGTGTGTTGTGTTCTAGGTTGATTATCTAGCTCATGTGTTTTTGTGTTGGCCGGGGTGGTTCTCAATCAGAGGCAACGAGTATCAGCTGTTGCTTGTTGTCTCTGATTGGGAACCATACTTAGGCAGCCTGTTTTCCACAGTGTTTTGTGGGATCTTGTTCCGTGTATGGTTTGTGTCTGTTACCTAGGACTTCACGTATCGTTTTGTTTCGTGTGGTGAATCAAAATAAAGTATGTTCACTCATCACGCTGCGCATTGGTCCACTTCCTCCAACGATCGTGACAGAAGATCCCACCAAAACTGGACCAAGCAGCGTGTCCAGGAGCCAACGCCAGAGGTAACTCTAGCGGATATCCACCTCGACTGGGTCAAGCAGCGTGTCCAGGAGCCAACGCCAGAGAGGACTCTTATGGATATCAACCTCGACTGGGTCAAGCAGCGTGTCCAGGAGCCAACGCCAGAGAGGACTCTGGGTCAAGCCGCGTGAGGAGGAGAGAGGTTGGACTTGGGAGCAGAAGATGGAGAGTCTGGCGAGAGCCATGGAGGCCATATCCACGGGGGAGAGACAAACCCAAAACATTTTTAGGGGGGGGCTCACACCGTGGACGACGGGGCTGCTGGAGGCAGATAAGGGGCGAGTTAGTGGACGAGGAGAGAAGGCCACCGGGTTACGGGAGCCATTGGCGAGTAGAGGGAAGGAAAATGTAGAGGCACGGCGAGAGGTACTGAGGTGTGTTGCCAGTCCGGTCCGGCCCGTTCCTGATCCCCGGGTAAGGCCAGTGGTGTGTGTTCCCAGTGCGGTCCGGCCTGTTCCTGTCCCTCGCACCAAGCCTATGGTGCGCGTCGCAAGCCCGGCCCGGCCTGTTCCTGCTCCCCGCACCAAGCCAATGGTGCGCGTCGCCAGCCCGGCCCGACCTGTTCCTGCTCCCCGCACCAAGCCAATGGTGCGCATCGTCAGCCCGGTCCGGCCCGTTCCTGCTCCCCGCACCAAGCCAATGGTGCGCATCGCCAGCCCGGCCCGGCCTGTTCCTGCTCCCCGCACCAAGCCAATGGTGCGCGTCGCCAGCCCGACCCGGCCTGTTCCTGCTCCCTGCACCAAGCCTGTGGTGCGCATCGTCAGCCCGGTTCGGCCCGTCCCTGCTCCCCGCACCAAGCCTGTGGTGCGCGTCGTCAGTCCGGTCCGGCCCGTTCCTGCTCCCCGCACCAAGCCTGTGGTGCGCGTCGTCAGTCCGGCACAGCCCGTGCCGGGGTCACCGGTGCCTGGTCAGGTACCGGTCACTTGCTCCACATCGGAGCCTAAGCATTCCGCTCCACCGATGTCCAGTCCAGCTCCAGCCAGCGGGGCCAGACCGGACCAGGGGCGCTACGGTGGGTGGTGGTCAAGCCCGGAGCCGGAACCGCCTCCGAGGAGGAATGCCCACCCGGCCCTTCCCTGTTCGGTTTATGTTTGGCGCGGTCGCAGTCCGCGCCTTTGGGGGGGGGTACTGTCACGCCCTGGCTCTGGGACTCTGTTATGTTGAGCCAGGGTGTGTAGTTTCCATTATTTTGTGTTCTAGGTTCATTATCTAGCTGATGTGTTTTCTATGTTGGCCGGTGTGGTTCTCAATCAGAGGCAACGTGAATCAGCTGTTGATTGTTGTCTCTGATTGGGAACCATACTTAGGCAGCCTGTTTTGCCACAGTGTTTGTGGGATCTTGTTCCGTGTATGGTTTGTGTCTGTTACTTAGGACTTCACGTATCGTTTTGTTGTTTTGTTCGTGTGGTGAATCTAAATTAAAAGTATGTTCACTCATCACGCTGCGCATTGGTCCACTTCCTCCAACGATCGTGACACAGGCTATCAATCAAGTTAGTAGCTAGCTCGTCTAACTATCTTAGCTGGCATGCCTGCTGGCAAGGTTGGTAGCAATAACTAAATGTACTGAATAAGACTCACATTCCTTTAAATCATTTACCCAGATTTGAGCAGAGATGCAGAGGAGCATATTTAGTTTCTATCAGTCAGGAGGACACAGACAGCTGAAGAGGTATGCTCAGATATGCTGAAAATATATACATATTTCTTACATATACACTACCGGTCAAAAGTTTTAGAACACCTACTCATTTAAGGGTTTTTCTTTAATTTTACTATTTTCTACATTGTAGCATAATAGTGAAGACATCAAAACTATGAAATACCACATATGGAATCATGAAGTAACCAAAAAAGTGTTAAACAAATCAAAATATATTTTATATATTTGAGATTCTTCAAATAGCCACCCTTTGCCTTGATGACAGCTTTGCACACGCTTGACATTCTCTCAACCAGCTTCTTGAGGTAGTCACCTGGAATGCATTTCAATTAACAGCTGTGCCAAAAGTTAATTTGTGGAATTTCTTTCCTTCTTAATGTGTTTGAGCCAATCAGTTGTGTTGTGACAAGGTAGGGGGGGTATGGCCTCCCGAGTGGTGCAGTGGTCTAAGGCACTGCATCGCAGTGCTAGCTGTGTCACTAGAGATCCTGGTTTGAGTCCAGGCTCTGTCGCAGCCGGCTGCGACCGGGAAACCCATGAGGCGGCGCACAATTGGACCAGCGTCATCCAGGTTAGGGGAGGGTTTGGCCGGCAGGGATGTTCTTGTCCTATCGCACACTAGCAACTCCTGTGGCGGGCCGGGCGCAGTGCACGCTGACACGGTTGCCAAGTGTACGGTGTTTCCTCTGACACATTGGTGTGGCTGGCTTCCGGGTTAAGCGGGCATTGTGTCAAGAAGCAGTGCAGCTCAGCTCAGTTGGGTTGTGTTTTGGAGGATGCACGGCTCTTGACCTTTGCCTCTCCCGTCTCCGTACGGGAGTTGCAGCGATGGGACAAGACTGTAACTACCAATTGGATACCATGAAATTGGGGAGAAAAAGGAAAATAAATAAAGGTGGGGGGGGGGGGGTTTACAGAAGATAGCCCTATTTGGTAAAAGACCAAGTCCATATTATGACAAGAACAGCTCAAATAAGCAAAGAGAAATGACAGTCCATCATTACCTTAAGACATGAAGGTCAGTCAATACAGAAAATGTCAAGAGCTTAGAAAGTTTATTAAAGTGCAGTCACAAAAACCATCAAGCGCTATGATGAAACTGGCTCTCATGAGGACCGCCACAGGAATGGAAGACCCAGAGGTACCTCTGCTGCAGAGGATAAGTTCATTAGAGTTACCAGCCTCAGAAGTTGCAGCCCAAATAAATGCTTCACAGAGTTCAAATAACAGACAGATCTCAACATCAACTGTTCAGAGGAGACTGTGTGAATCAGGCCTTCATGGTCAAATTGCTGCAAAGAAACCACTACTAAAGGACACCAATAAGAAGAGGAGACTTGCTTGGGCCAAGAAACACAAGCAATGGACATTAGACCGGTGGAAATGTGTCCTTTGGTCTAGTGTTCCAACCGCCGTGTCTTTGTGAGACGCGGTGTGGGTGAACGGATGATCTCCGCATGTGAATTTCCCACCGTAAAGCATGGAGGAGGTGTTATGGTGTGGGGGTGCTTTGCTGGTGACACTGTCTGTGATTTATTTAGAATTCAAGGCACACTTAACCAGCATTGCTACCACAGCATTCTGCAGCGATACGCCATCCCATCTGGTTTGGGCTTAGTGGGACTATCATTTGTTTTTCAACAGGACAATGACCCAACACACCTCCAGGCTGTGTAAGGGCTATTTTACCAAGAAGGAGAGTGATGGAGTGCTGCATCAGATGACCTGGCCTCCACAATCCCCCAACCCCAACCAAATTGAGATGGTTTGAGATGAGTCGGACCACAGAGTGAAGGAAAAGCAGCCAACAAGTGGGAAGTCCTTCCAAACAACTATTGATTTAGAACCACGGAGAGTTACCGAAAATCACAAAGAAAACAGACGCTGCTATTCCAGCACCATTTCAACTTCAACATCATCTAATCACCTATGCTTAGTCTAATAACGTGACAACTAAAAGATACCAAAAACGTGTGTGTGTGTGTGCGTGCCTGCAAGTAGAAAAAAC
>NC_059216.1:4958879-4961379 GCF_020615455.1 Coregonus clupeaformis | reverse complement strand
GCTACGCAGAGGTCGTCAGAGGACAGGAGAACCCTGTGGGATTGAGTGAGATTAAACAGCTCCTCCAATACATCTGCACTAAACTGCACTAAACACACACGGACGCATATACACACACACACACACACACACACACACACACACACACACACACACACACACACACTATTGTACTAAAATGTACTTGTTCAATGAATAGGAATGTTTATATATATAACAGAAAAATGTTGGCTGTTACTCCTGTTTATCTCGCTCTTAACAACTTAATAGTTAGTTACTGTATTTCTGACTGCTATTCTTTCTTTTGGAACATGAAATCGCTTGTCAGTTAGCATGTGGAACATTCAGGGCCCTAAACTCATCAACCTTTGGACTGAAGAGTTTAGCACTGGAGTTCAACAAAAATCTTAAAGATGTTAGACGTCATCATTCTGCAGGAGACATGGTGTAAGGCTGACATTGTCACTCACTGTCCCACAGGTTACAGAGAGGTAATTGTGCCGTCACAAAAACACAGCTCTGTCAATAGAGGCAGAGACTCTGGAGGACTGATCATTTGGTACAAATCCGACCTACAACATCTAATTGATCCCCTCAAAATTGGCAAATATCACATTTGGTTAAAACTGAAAAAAGAACTTGTACTGACAGAAAAGATGTGTTCCTTTGCGCAATTTATATCCCCCTCAGAATCCCATATTACTCAGAGGAGATCTTCCCCACCCTTGAGGAAGAGACGTGCCATTTCCAGGCCCAGGGAAATGTGCTCATCTGTGGGGACACAAATGCGCGCACAGGAACACTACCTGATCTAACGAGCACACGAGGGACAGCTTTATTACAGGCCATAATGTTTCTAACTGTCTTAATCTCCCCAATAGAAACAACAGTGACAGCACCGTCAACAAAAACGGAAGGGATCTGTTGCAGCTCTGTAGAAAGCTTGGGTCTGTACTTTGTCAATGGTAGGTTACGGGGGGACTCTTTGGGGAGATTCACCTACTGCTCACCTCTTGGCCACAGTACAGTAGACTATATGATCACAGACATTGACCCCTTCTCTCTCAGCTCATTCACTGTCAAGCCACTAACACCTCTGTCTGATCACAGCCAAATTACATTGTTCCTCAAAAGAACAGACATGGAAACAACCACACATTCACAGCCCAGTAAGCTGTACAACATCAGACATTCATACAGATGGGCCCAAAACAGCACAGAAGAATACCAGAAAGCAACCTGGAACCAAAATATCCAAACACTCTTAGATAACTTTCTGGATACCACATTCACTCCACAATAAAGAAGGCATCAATCTAGCAGTACAAAACATCAACTATATATTCAGACAAACGGCAAAAGAAGCACAATTGAAATTGATAAAAAACAAAACAAAAAGATCACAGATGACAACTGGTTTGATGCAGATTGTAAAATTATAAGGAAAAAACTTAGAACACTATCCAACCAAAAGCACAGAGACCCAAATAATGGTGAATTACGCCTTCATTACTGTGAGACTTTAAAACTCTATAAACGTACACTCAGAACCAAAAAAGCACAGTACAACAGAAAGCAGCTGACGCTAATTGAGGAGTCCATAAACACAAACAACTTCTGGCAAAATTGGAAAAAATTAAAAAATCTAAACAAGAGGAATTAGCGATACAAAATGGTGACATTTGGACAACTCCATTTTAAAACACTCTACAACACCGTTCAAATTGACACAAACGCAGAACAACGCCAAATTCATGAGAAGTTGAACGGATTAGAAAGAGCTATAAAGGACAATCAAAATCCACTGGACTCCCCCAATTACTGACCAGGAGCTCTATAAGAAACTTCAGGCTCTCAAATTTAAAAGACATGCGGACCTGATGGCATCCTAAATGAGATGCTCAAACTCACTAGTAAAATTTCAATTGGCTATATTAAAACTGTTTAATTTGATCCTGAGTGTAGGGTTATTTCCCTGACATCTGGAATCAAGGACTCATAACCCCAATCTTTTAAAAACGGAGACAAATTTGACCCTGCACAATTACAGAGCATTTGTGTGAACAGTAACCCTGGGGAAGGTTTTCTGTAGTATTATAAATGTAAGAGTTCTAAACTTCCTTAATAAGCACAATGTCTTGAGTAAAAGCCAAATTGGATTTATACCAAACATCGACGACCGATCATATATTACACCCTACACACCCTGATAGATAAACATGTCCACCAAAATAATACCAAAATATACGCTTGCTTTATCGACTTCCAAAAAGCATTTGATTCTATTTGGCACACAGGACTGTTCTACAAAGTTATTGGAAAGTGGTTGGGGGTAAAACATATGACATAATTAAATCAATGTATACTGGTATCATGCAGCATTAAAATTGGCAAGAAAAGAACAGAATTCTTTAACCAGGGGCGGGGCCTTCGTCAGGTTGTAATCTGAGCCCAGCACTCTTCAATATTTACATCAACGAATTGGCCACTATTCTAGAAA